>NC_044913.1:2127002-2127437 GCF_001633185.2 Quercus lobata | reverse complement strand
AGAAGCCATCAGAACAACAAAAAAAAAAAAAAAAAGAGATTGAAAGTGCGAAAGGGAGGAAGACTAGAGTAACAGAGAAGAAGAGAAAAAGAAAGAGAAAACACAAAGAGTGAAAGACTCAGAGAAGCAAAGTGATAAGATGAAACGGCTACAATAAAGACGCAAATAGCAGTTGGGGAAAACAGTTTATGGAAAGACGCGCCAGTTGCCAAAAATTTAATTTGAAGAAGGGATTAATCAGCAGTTATTAATGAGAAATAACAGGAAACGAGAAAAGTGGGTAGAGGAGTTTTACCTCAAACACCCAACTGCCACGTCCCGTATAAAGAGGAAGCTGCAAAAAGTAATAATTATAAGGGAATGCGACACGCAAAAAGGAGGTGACTAAAAGCAGCAGAAAAAGGGGCCGGGATCCCAAGTAAAAAGGGAAGGAAA
>NC_044913.1:2087323-2126002 GCF_001633185.2 Quercus lobata | reverse complement strand
AAAAAAAAAAAAAAAAAAAAAAAAAAAAAAAAAATGATACACGTTGTTCACAATGGTATAATAAATAGCTAGCTTGAGGAATTAATGACCACATCATTATTTTCCTCTCTCAATTAATTGGTTTGGTGTAGCCCTTGTACTTCTCGAACTAAAACAGAACCTATTAAACTATATATGCCAAATGAATGCTACAGCTCAAAATAGCTGTGTGCCTCTATTTATTTTTTTTGAAGAGTAGCTGTGTGCCTCTTAATTAGGCATTTAGGTGAGCTAAAATTGAGAAATCTTGAGGCTCAGATTTAAACACGTCACACTTTTAGAACCAACCTATAGCTATAATAATTTTTTTTTTCCAAAGAGAAAAAAGTCACCTCTTCTAGAAAATTAATTTGATGAAGTGTACTCCAAAGTTATTGCTGAATAGTGAATGAAGCTTGGTTTATTAATTAGCATCCAAACAACTCTCCAAATACAAAGTTATTGGATTCGGAACAACTCTCTTAATCTGGTAAAATCTCTGAAAATTGAATAAGAAATCTAAAGTTCAATTTCAACCTACACCAAAAACCAATTAGTGATTAGTGTTTTGGTCTGATGATAATAAGTTCACTAATCGGGAGCAAATGTTATAGATTGAAACTCTATCAGAATTTCTTTAAAAAAAAAATCTGTCTAAAAAGTGTATCATGCCTAAAAAGATATAGATAATAATAATGGAAATTATAGGTTTTTAAAATTACGGCATTTGATGATTGTTTTTTTTATTATCAAATCAAGGTATTAGTATTTTTTTTTTTTTTTTTCATATACAGATGGGATATGTGACAAGAAAACATTGTTAGTTTCAATAACTGAAACCTACAATGACACGGAAAGTTTGACACAAACAAAAGCAAAGATCCAGTATCCTCGGAGTTGCCACGTTTGTTGTTTTATGATCACTCTAGTTGTTGTCACAGTTTTATCTAGTAGGAAAAAAACAGTAAGTTGAAGTGTTGAACAGTCTCATATATATCTGCATTGTCAAGCTAACATATGTATCATTGTGCTCTTCCTTGTCTTTATCTCAAATGTAAACAAAAATATCCTCTGGCCTTATCTATGCCTTAAAATTTTCACAATCTCATTGTTATATAATCCAATTAAGGAAAAACTTAATTGATTATTTGCTAAAAGTTTAACTTGACAAAAAAATATTGAAGCTTGGTTCATAAATAAATACAATTTCTGCTTCATTATCATATAATTTTAACCCTTCAAATTCTAATGAACTTGAAAATGATCATGTAATGCCAGCCACGTGAATTCAAATTCCTAAGCAGTGTACAGACACAGCTATGTATATATATATATATATAGGAATTAAGAATCCAGTTTGGCAGCTTTAACTTTTTCTATGAAACACTTTTAACTGTCAATCTAACTAAACACAGTTGCTCCAGCTCTATACGTTACAAAATAGTTGCTCTATACGTTAGCTGTCGGGTAATAAGCCGCCATTTATTAACTCATTCCAGCTCCTATATTTAAATTTCAAACGGCCATGCACTTCACTGAGTTCACACTGCTTCCTTTCTTCTTGTTTTTTTTCTGTTTTTCACACACTGTGTGTCTCTTTTAGTTGTGGTTTTTTTTCCTAGTTTGAGTCTGGCTTTTCAGGAGGTTTGGGATTGTTAACAATGGATGATGTGTATGCGAAGTTTATTAGCAGAATGAACCCCACAAGGTAATGGAACTCATCTTTCTTGCTTATATGATCTTTATGTAAAATCGGTTTCTGGGTGTTTTTTTTATACCAAAAAAAAAAAGTTTTGTTGTCCTAGATTTTGGGACATGAATTTAACAGTTTGAAAAGAATCTTATTTTGGCTTTGTGGGAATTATTAGATCTTCTTATAGGCTGACTCTGAAATTATTTATTCATTTTGCATGTTATGTATGGTATTGGATAAGTTAGTAAATCAAACTTTGCTACATAGCCCTGCCTGCAGCTTGGATTTGAATTTTGGACTTCTCTTGCTTTCAAAATTTTGAGCTTTAAAGATTTATAGGACAATTGATATTACTTTTGTGTTTGCAGAGTTGTGATTGACAATGAATCTTGTGAACATGCCACTATTATAGAGGTAAGTCCTGCTGGTCTCCATTGTCTAATTGGCAAACTGAACTGTTATGTAGATAATGTTGTAATTATGTGTTTGGGGTTTTTTGTTTTTGGCTTAGGTTGTTAGTGCTAATAGGCATGGATTACTCCTTGAAGTTGTCCAAGTACTTACAGACTTGAACCTCATCATAACAAAAGCATACATCTCCTCTGATGGAGGATGGTTCATGGATGGTACGCTTGCATTTTTTCTTTTTTCTTTTTTTTCTGCTGGAAGCTATTGTTACAATTTCAAATGGTTGGAAAGCATTCATTCTCTTTCTCTCTCATTTCTCACTCTGATTCTCAATTTCCAGTGTTTAATGTGACTGACTGTGATGGGAACAAAATTAGAGATGAAGGTTTTCTAAATTATATACAAAAGGTAAATGATCACAGAAAACTATTCATCAATTTCCTTCTTTTCATTTGGTTGGTATATTTCAAATTTTCTAGTCCTTTTAGTTCAAGATTACCCTTATTTTCATGTGAATGCTTGCTTTGCTTTGCTTCGCTTGCTTTGCTTCCATATTGGTATGGACACGATAGCATGATATTGCTACAATTAGTATGTTATGCTCATTGATGTTGAAGCACAAAAGAATCATGCTACCAAATTGTTCAATCTTTTGAGATGAAACTCTCATCTTGCTTCCATTTAAACTCAATTTCGGTTTCCCAGAATCAGTTACCACTTATTTCCACCTGCTTGCTGATTGTACTATCTTTTATTTTTGGAACTTCTACATTCTTCTATTTCATCCTCAAATTTGTTGATCGATTTTGCAGACTCTTGAAACTGATGCATTGAGAGGGCTAAATGGGGTAATGCCCTGCAAGGAGCACACATCAATTGAACTAACCAGCACTGACAGGCCGGGGTTGTTGTCAGAAGTTTTTGCAGTGCTCACAGACCTAAGATGCAATGTGGTAAACAGTGAAATCTGGACACACAATTCTAGAGCTGCAGCTGTTATTTATGTCACAGACCAGGAAACTGGAGGAGCAATTGAAGATCCAAAACAGCTCTCCAAGATGAATGAACTGCTATGCAATGTCCTCAAAGTAAATAGCAATTTTAAGACGCCAAGATTGACAATATCCTCCTCTGGGATAATGCACACACAAAGAAGATTACATCAGATGATGTTTGCTGATAGGGATTTTGAAAGGCTTGAAGGTGTCAAGCATAGTTCAAGAAACCATGTTTGTGTATTAGATTGCAATGATAGAGACTATACCGTCGTCACTGTAAGATCCAAAGACCGGCCAAAACTTTTATTTGACACACTGTGCTCTCTAGCAGATATGCAATATGTGGTATTCCATGGGACAGTCATCACAGAAAGAATGGAAGCTTACCAGGTAAGATCAAAACTCACTAATAGTTAAAATGGCACAACTAGTTTCTAAAACATTTTAATTCGTTTGATTGCCAACTTTCCCATCCCCTCAAGGGAACTCTATCTTCTTCTTTTTTTTAGTCCATCAGCACACAAAATCATTTGATTGCATTTCTATGCGTTGCCCTCGATCCAAAGGACCAAAACACATTTGGTAACCCATAATTCCAACAACTACTCAAAATCAATCGTATCTCTTCCACCAATAATTATCTCACATATCATCTCTCTCACAATACGGAGTCTACACTTTATTAGAGAGATGAGCATATGCCGGATGCACAATTTATATTCATTTGTCTCACAATGTGGTGTCTACAAGTCATGAATTTTAAAGTACAGTTCTGCACATTTTTTTAATTTCATCCAATCAGACCTTTGTAATTATAGTCGTCTCCTTGCAGGAATACTACATTAGACATATGGATGGGCTTCCTGTAAGTTCAGAAGCTGAGCGACAACGTGTTATAGAATGCCTTGAAGCAGCCATCGAGAGGCGAGCCTTTGAGGTAGATAAACAACTTCAAAAAATGGAAATTCATGCATCGCATATATGTATCTTCCCTCTCACAATGTGCGGGTCTCACAACTGTGAGAGGGAAGACAGATACATCCAATGCATGAAGCATCCTTTGTTCTTGTCATTTTCTAAGAATTGAGCTCTGGTGCAGGAACTGGAATTAGAACTGTGCACTGATGACAGACTTGGACTCCTTTCAGATATTACCAGGATATTTCGTGAAAATGGTTTGTGCATTAAGCAAGCAGAGATCTCAACAAGGAGTGGGACAGCAAAAGACACTTTCTTTGTCACAGATGCGTATGGCAAACACGTTGACCCTAAAATCATTGGTTTGATTAAGCAACAGATAGGACAAAACATATTACAGGTTAAAGGGAACTTGAATATGTCTCCGAAACTTCCTCAGGAGACGGCAAGAAGTTTCCTCTTCACAAACCTTTTTAGAAGTCTTAGCTCTCAAAATTTTGGGCTCATAAGATCCCATCCATAGTTTGCTCATGCTCTTTCTTGGAAGGAACAATGACGGGACATTGAGGGCTGCCTTTTGAACCATACTAGGGACAGAACACAATCATGTTATAGACTTATAGTCACCATCTATGCTAGGAATGATTGTAAACCATTTATTTGGGCTGTGTGTATGTTTTTTTGTACAGGGTGAAACGAATAAATTGTACAGATACAAGGTAAAATTTGATTATACAGTATTGATAAAGGAATTGTGTAAAACAAATTCATGATAATGAAAATGTTAAACGCTTAAAATGTAAAATCAAGGCGACACCTTCAGATTGAGAAGGGTTGAAGAAGAATACAAAAATAGTAATGAATTTTGGGCTATGGGCGTTTCTAAAGAGGTGAAATGAAACTAATGTCTAATGGTTACAAGATCAGTGTTCAACAGCCCTAATTGTATGCCTAACTACAATTGGCAGTACAAGCAATTTCAGCTAGACCAAAAGAACTAACCATAAAAGGATAAATCGATATCCTTCAGATTCATCTTGGATCTCATCTTTTCTTCTCCTCCTAGGTGATGCGAACTAAAAATTTCCACATAGATAAACTACCAGACTTAAGATTTTACAGCAAAGTGATCCCTCCATCTACAGATACCAGCATTAACTGCCCTTTGTAAGACTTCAATCCGCTCGGCTAAAAGAGAATCTTTTAGATCTTCAATTTCAGTATATTCCTTCTCCATTATCAGCTCTAGATCATCAAAATGCTTGATTTTCTGGTGCAATTTTTTCATCTACATATGCATTCAAGCAAAGAATAAATTATCAGTCCTAAATACCTCTTAAATGGCACGTTTTCAACAAGACAAAAAAGTTGAAAAGCATATGAACCATAAATAGAAATCCTAGGTTAAGAGCCACCTGTGTCTCCATTATGATTGCGACTAAGTTTTCAATCTCTCTGTCTTCCTGATCAGCTAATAATTTAGAACGGGCAGCAGCTGCACCAAGAGCTGTTCCAATGGAAGCTCTAATTCGCACAGTTAGGGGTATATCATCCCTCTTTAGGGATGTATCCTGAGTTTCTGTATGAAGTTCATATGATATGGTTAGGAGAGACACGATCCAACAATCAATAACCCAATAGAATAATATAAAATGGATGACCAGATAATTAGCAATAGTGAGTGTGGGTGATGATATCAGGCAGGCACATAGGAATGAAGCAAAATTACAAAGCAAAATTACAAAACACAAGGATTCTTTGAATTGACATTATGTTATGTTTTGGATTAAAGTGGGGGAAAAGCACAGAAAAATCAATGTATTTCAGAAGTCTGTAACATCTGCATCTTTGCACCTAACAACACATACCTGATTGAGTGGACCTTTCCATCAGCTTAGAATCTTCATCCTGAAGGACTCTGAAAAAGATAACAGAATATTTAAAAACCATAGTACAAATATAAAGGGAAAATAATGCTCCCAAAGGCATCAGAAAAAGGTAAATAATTAATAAAAGAAGGAATGAATGAATAACCTCTCTTGCTCGAAACTTGTAGTGGGAGAACATATCCCATTAGAAGTATAATCCTCATCAACGTCAAAAGTCTCTCTTGGTAATGAGTTTTCATCACAAAGTGCTGTAACAGCAGCCTCAGCTGCAGCAGCAGTGATTTCTGGACCAACCATGGTTGAGATGAGAGCTACCTAATGGAAATGCAATTAACTTCTTGTTGTGGGTAATAACAGGGAAAAGAATAAAAGGTCTGACAACCCCACCCCCCCCCCCCCCCCCCCCCCAAAAAAAAAATTCCAATAAAGAATTAAAATTGTATATGTGATTCTATTCATTTAATTGCAAGAGCAAAGTTCAGTTAACCAAAATTTATTAGGTATATATATATTATTACTTTTTTTTTTGATAAGTAAGAAAAAATTTATTAAACAAGGCAACTTCATGCAAGGAGCATGAAGTAACAAAAAAATATATATGCAAAAAAAGTAATAAATTATATTAGAAAATTACATGCACACTTAGTTGATTTTGACTTTTGAACCCACGACCGCACACTCCACCCATGGCTGTGGGATGAGGAAGTGTCATTTGACAGTTTGAGTCAGGGTTCATTGGCCAATATATTTTAGGCATATGAAAGAAAAGTAATAAAATTTTTAGAAATACTTAAAATAAAAGAACTCCTTTTTTTCTGTTTTTCTTCCCACCATCAATTGTATGCCACTTTTCTATTTCTTTTCTTTTTTTGCAAATCATTAAGCACATTTCACATCTTTTTGTCTTTCTCAAGCACTTTTACATAAATGGAATTTAAATATAAAACACACTTTACAGCGATAAATCAATTTAAAAGCCAGATTAAAAATAATAATTATATGTCCAAAAAAAAATGCTTGCTATTAAGTTCTGCAAAAAATAATGGAGGTCTCCTACCTGTTTCATAAGTGAACCACCTGCATCTGAAAGGGAAGTGATGCACTGTTTCTTTGAAGGAGGACCTTCGTCCACAGCATCTCCATTCTGCTCTTTTTCATTTATCTGTTCATGAGATTGACCTTCTGTTTTGAGACTTTCATGAAGTTCAGATGACGATAACTGAATTTGATTTGCACCATTCTTGTTGCCATTGAGGCCACCAAAATTACCATATCTGTGGGAAGAACCCAACATAAGCTCTCCAAAAGGCAGTTCAATGAGTTTTGCTATACAATCAAGCTTGCTTTTGTTTTGAAAATTTTGAGCAACAAGCTCCCAGTCATCCCCATGCTTCATAACTGATTCTAAAAGAAGTAGGGTTTCTGCCTCAGTCCACATAGCTCCTTGATTACTACTGTTTTCAGCATGCCCAATTTGTTTGAATTCATCCATAGACCTGTTCTCCCCATAATTTTGATTTTTGAAACAGTTTATGCAAATAATGAATTCGCCCTGTTAATGAAGCAATTAGAACAAAGAATTAAAATTTTAATATAAAAAAATCAAGCACAAAAAACAGAGAGAGAGAAATTGGAATTATACACCGATCATGCCAAAAGAGGTGAAAAAAGGATGTTATGACGAATCTATTTCACCACCAATAGTGTAAGCCATTGATAATTTGATACATAGAATATTTAAATAAAGCTCAGAGCACTGTCCCATTTGCATATTTAATCAATGCAATGTAAGCAATAAATAACCTGTACATCATTTGGTCCTGTTGAACCTCAAAGCATACAACCTGCTTAAGTCTTAAGCAAAGCAGGTAGTTGTAATTTTGTAATTTTGTAACAAAGACAAACAGAAGTGCTGCTCAGGCAACTAAGACTAAGACATAGTATCTTAATAAGTTCTCTAGCTACAACAGTTCCACTATGATTTGTAAGACACCTTTTTCCTTTATAAAATTTGAGCATTTGAGGTCATGACACTCATGTCAAACGCTCAACCATACTTATAAAAGAATTCAACTTCATCTAATGGAAAATATGTAGAATCATGATGGTCTAAGAAATATATGTCAAGAAACACATACCTAGCTGTTAGTTCCGTAATCACTTCAACCCGCACTTTTCATTAGCATAAACAATCAAAGACAAATATTTAGGTCTAATATTATATATACACAACGATACACAACCTACGTCTGACCCCAATAACACTCATGCAAATGTCTACAAATCATAAAGAAATGTACAAACTAACTCCCAGAAACACCTGACAAATGAGAGTGTTCATGACTAGAATGACGGTAACTGGACCATGCTAGACATTTAATTGGCAGAAACAGCCAATCCCTATTTCTTAACAATTTCTAATTGAAGACATAACCGAGATCAAGAGTAAACACAAAAGAACTACAACATCAGGGTACTATTAGAAAGCGCAGCTGACAAAGATATATAACATAAAATAAATTGTAAAGTAAGCAAGTTGCAAATATCGAAAACCCCATTTTACTCCACCAACCAATGTGATCATAAATTCACACGCACACATATATATATCAAGAAAAGGCAAAAAAACTAGTAATCTACTACAGAAACTCACAAGAGCACACGAAATTACCTTGGTATATTTATAGTGACCAGAATCACAATTGCCACCACAATTCCCACAGACCAACCCTTTCTGCTTCACCAAATCACCAAAAACATCCGAATACGATGCCAACGGTGGCAATTTAAATCCACTCTCAACCGCATCCCCACTACTATCCCCCACAACCGGGGGCGCTGAAATAGGCTTTGGCGAATTTGGTGATGCCCCTACCCGAACTGCATTCGGGATAGTTCCCTCAACCTTAACCCTAGCCTTATCCTCCTCATCCTCCACCACAACCAAACTACTACTACTACTACTACTAACATTATTACTATTACCCAAATTAGCACTGAAATTTATCAACCCCCACTTCTCTAAGAACTTAAACACCTTGTGTAGCAAACTAATATCACCCACCAGTGATTTCCGGACATCCGTGAAAGTAAGCCGCCTCGTAGGCTCTTCTCTGTACTTATTGATGATAAAGTCCCTGTATTCCCTGTATACTTTTGGGGTCCTTGTAAATGAGCTTCCATCAAAGAAATCTCTCAGTTCAGTTCTCTCAATATCGTGGATTTCGTCCCACAAAAACCAACCTGAGAATGCAATTCAAATGTCTAAAATTAACAAAGTAATTAAAATTTTCAAAATTTTCTTTTTTTGCTGCTAAAATATAACAAAGTCCCTTTATGCCCACACATTTCACTGGAAAATTCATGGTAAACTATATTCAGGGAAATTATCACAAACAGACACATAAAAAAATAAAAATTTCACAAAGCTAAAATTAACTAAAGAGAGTTATTCATAAGCTACTATACAAACTCTTCAATGCCAAATTTTCGATCTTTGCAGCTGAAAAAATAAAATTTTCCAAAAATTAATTTCTACAGAGCGATTAAACCAACCTGAGAATTCAATTCAAGTGTCTAAAATTGACAAAAACAATTTTTCAATTTTTTTCTTTTTTGCTCCTAAAATAAAACAAAAAAATTCGCTTTATTACCACACATTTTGCCGGAAAATTCCCAGCAAATTTTTTTCCAGGAAAATTCGCAAACAGACACATAAAATTCAATCAATTATAGAATTAAATTTCACGAAGCCAAAATTAATCATAAGCTACTATCCGAGCTTTTCAATGAAAATTTTTTTCGATCATTGTAACTGAAACCATAAAAGAGAAATAGAACTCAAATTTTCCCGGAAAATTCACGGTGTGAAAAATTTTGTTCCGTTAAATCAAACATACAAGTGTAAAAAAAAAAAAATTAAGCGAATACTAAAGACTCAAAATTTGAGCAATGTAACTGAAAAAATTAAGGAATTAATCAAATTTTACCAGGAAAATTATCGAGGAATCGAAATCCGCGGAACGAGAGGGAGCGATTTAGGGTTTTGATGGAGAGCGAAGGTTAGGGTTTTCTAGAGAGAGAGAGAGAGAGAGAGAGACTTACTAGATTGGCTTGGAATGGTGTAGAGGTCGAGCTCTGGTTCGTCGGGTCGGAGCGGTTTAGAACTCGGGTCGCGTTGAGTCAGCTCCATCTCGGACCAGGACTGAGTTCGTGCGTGCTGACTCTTTTGAATCGTTTATAAAAAAAATCTGATTTTTTTTTTTTTTTTCGCTATTTGCTAGTGTTTGTTGAGTTTGGCTTGGTTGGCTTTTTTGGGCAGGTAGGTTGTGGTCACGGACCAATGAGATTCCAAGTCAACAAAATTTAACTTTGCTATAAATACGGTGTCGTTTTTGACCAGGTGATTTGGGGCTAGGATTGGGATCCAATTCGGCCCAACTAGGCCTAGTTGAAAAGGTAAACTGCAATGAGACTCCTCAAATGAACTAATTTTTTTTTTAATAATTACCTTTTCTTTTTTCTTTTAATTTTAGGAAGGAATCTTACTATTCAAATAGCAATTGTGGGATAATAAAAATTGTCCAACCGATATTGGGTGTTGTCTGAAGGCCCTATAGGTAGAGAAGGCCAATTAGAGGAAAGAGACCTAATCAAGCTTAGCCCGTCAAGTTGCGAGTCATACCAAGGAGTTTCGTTCAACCCAATTGCATTCGCCGATGAGAAAAACACTCGAGTTGGCTTGCTGAGAAGACATTGCTCGAGGTATGCGGCTGAGGAATTGCAGTACCTAAGAATGTGCCCCTAGCTAAGCACATTCCTTAAGGTATGTCATTAATCATGAGGAGTAACTGCATTGGCGATGTTAGAAGGAGACAATAGAGGCCTGCACATTAATTGCTAAAGTGACCTGTTTAAACAATGAACTAGACACATATTCCCACTATGATTCTAAAAGGAGGGGTAGAACACTTGACAAAGCAAGCCCCATCATTACAAGCCCATTATTTTCACTAATATAAATAGGGAGAGATCCCAGAGAAAAGGGGGTTTAGAAAATTAGAGAAAGATAGATAAAAAGAGTCCCACAAAGAACATTAATTTCTCCCTCGTTGCATGTGTAAGCCGAAGGAGCAAAGCCACCTCAGATGATCCAATTTTTCAGCTTGCATGTGTGTTTCAAGCATTATTCCTACTCCACCATCTTGTTTCAAGATTCTTTCTCTTTGGACCTTCCATTGTGAATTATCATTTTTCGTTCCCACGTATATATAAATAGATTATGACTTGCTTCAGGCACAATCCCATTTGGCTTGACCCCCACAGTAATATTTGTAATTTCTAATTGAAGTTTGATTCTACTTGAAAATTAACTATTATAGATTCCTTTGCAAAGTTTGACTATTGCTTAGCTAGTATATACATGACTTCTTATTGAAGTTTGATAATGATCGACCATTCAATATTGTCATAGCTTTTTAGCAAAGTCTATAATACTAACTATTACTTAGCTACTTTCAAAATTTCAATAATGACTTTGGTATTATTGGGTATTGTCAGCATTATGTTCACCAACATCTCATTTGTGATGTTTATGTTTATGAATAGCTTGAGTTTAGGAAAAGGTTTATTTAATAAATAAGCCAAGTTCAAGCCTAAATTTGCCAAGTATAATAATGTTATCATGACAGTGGTGGCTTCAAAATTTTGTTCTAGCAGAGTTAATAGTGGAGTTAAGAATTTGTCATAAGGGGGTTGGGTTAGTATAAAATAAAATGATTATTATTTTTTTTAATATACAACTTCCATATTGTATATATACAATAACCTAAAATAGTATTCTAAATACAATTTAGTATACAATAGTCTAAAAAAATTGTTAATAATTTAAAGATCGGTGAGACAACAACTATTGAATTTATGAACAAAATTTGCTATTTGCTAGATATAAAGTCCATGCTAATTTGACTCATTGAGACCAATTTTAAGGCAATGGCCTTTAACATGGGTTTTTTTTCAAATTAATTCAACAACATCAATTTGTGTCCATTCAGTACAATGGAGGAACGACTAACACTGCTAATCTAGGCGGTCTAAAAATACTCATTTTGAACCGAATGATTAACAAGCAATGCCAATATCATGAATCTAGTTACTTGCTTAAAACTAAAAGAGACTCGAGAGATCATTCGGTAAGGGAAGGGTTTTAAACCCTTGTTTGCTGAAGGACAAACAACCTTGCCAGCATATTGGTTAAAGGCCATCATTGATACCTCAGTAGACAAAATAATCACACCAATGGCCATTTTATAGCTAACAAACTTAATGTGATCAACATGTTGATCATTCAAAACAAATCTTTATATATAATAAAAAAAGATAGCTAATTGGAGTATTTAAAGTTGTATCAAAAACATATCACTCCCACAACTAGAGAGTGACACAATGCGGCACAAAACTAAGTAGGAGAAGTTTAACCAATATGACCAACAAAGAAAAAAAAAAAAAACACAATGGCGGAGCAAGTCCCCCAAGGATGTATAATACTCCTAAGTCATCCTCTGAGCAGCTTCCTTTGCTAGTAGTCTTTCCTTCGCCTTGGTTTTGGCCTGTACTTTAGAAGCAACTTGAACAAATTTGTTGCTGCAAATCATGAAAATATTGTTATGGTTTAAAAATAAACAAATCACACATGCATAGATACAGATAAACAAGTAGTACATGAACAAATCCTGCAGCATAATAAAATAACTTACAAAGAAAAAATCAGCCAAACTTATAATCCCAAACCACTTAATCAAAATCATGTGTTGCCATAAACCCATAGCACCCAAAAAAAAAAAAAAACTCTATCATCTACCCCCACTCAAAAGCCATTATTCCACTATTTCTCTCATCTGTGCTCCCTAAAGTTGTCTCATGCCTCACAGGTCATAAGGAAATTTTATTAGGGATCATGAGAAAAATCACCCAGAATAGCAAATATTGTCCAGTTAAAAAAAAAAATTTCTTACCAGAAATCAATACCATCCACTATCAAAAAGATTATATACTGCACTTGACGCTTGTACCACGTGGGATTGGGTGTATACGTGCACAAAAGTGAAGTTGCGTTTTTCATTAATTTTGTTTTTCCTCAGGATAAAGGGAAGGTGCTGCGAAACAAATGCTTCTACATTATCTCTTAACAGTTAATCATCTATTTTTCTGATGGTGGTCAAAATTAAATGAACTGATATGTCTTGTAATTTAAAACAAGACACTACAAGAAAATGTAAATTAAGCAACTGCCTAGGTGAGATAACCGGGTCTTTACCAAAGGTTTTTGTCCAGGGTCTTAGTGAAGTGGTTCAATGTTGGTGGGCCTAGACATGGCAATATGGATTAGAATTTTTTTATCCGAACACGATTTTTTTTTTACTCAAAGTAAAAACGGGTTAACTTGTGACCTTACCTTATTTTTTTGGAGTCAACTCGACTGACCCAACCCGAATAAACCGTGATCCAACCCATTAAAAAAATTTAGACTACGTCCTGATACTAGGTACATAAAGCACAAAATACCAAAACTAATAGTCAATATATTATAGATATAAAGTTATAAACAAGTAAAATTGTTGTCAAGACATGACATGAAAGAATGATTATTTGAGCTTCATTACAACCAATAAGAGCTAAAAGTTTCACAAACATAAAATGAGAGAATGAAACAAGACAACACAAGATTGTCAAAAAAACAAATCTCATTCAATATTGGCTGTGGACAGTAGTCCAAAGCCGAAGGCACAATGCACGTACCTGAAAGTTGAAACGTAACAAACCAAACCACAAAGGGCCGGCCCAAAGCTTCCTCAGTTCAATTCCTCTACCCATGTCTCTTGCACATCTACCCTTCTTTACACACTTTCACACATTCCACACTTCTTTAGTTTCACACAAAGCAGTCAAAGCTTGTGCCTCTACCTCTACCTCTACATTTTAAGCTTTTCTCCGCCTCTGCCCTCTACTCTTTTCTCTCTATGCGACTGTGGTAGATTGATGGCCAACGTAAAATTTAATCACTTGAATATCACTATTACTGAAATTAACAAATGGCAGTTCAACTAAACTAAAATTGGTCCTTGAGTTTTTTTTAAATTGTTTTTCTTTTATGTTCTCTTTCTCTACTGAATGAACACATAAAATATAAAAGCAGACATCTTCTTGCGGCACAATAAATCATAACACAAAGTGCCAACGATGACTAGCTCAAAATTTTCTATTGATAAGTTACACACAACATCCAGTGGCTCCCAAACCCACAACCACAACATTTGAATATATTTGCATTTAAGACCCATTACATGGGTATTTAACTATTTATCTTACCAATCCAAATAACAACAATTACCACACAGAGTGGCAATTTGGTTGAGACAATGTCATGGTTTCGAGACACACTAAAACACCATTCCATAATAATGTGTTTATATATATATATATATACACAAACATCTCCTACACTACTTTTCCATTGAATTAAAAAACGCACTGTTTTGTTTCCACGGAAACATCCTCAATGAGTCAATATTATTCATATCAACAACAGTACAACGAGGAACAAAAAAACAAGTGTACAAATCGAAAAGAACAGATGTAAATCCGAAAACATAGATGTTGAATTAGAGAGAGTTTTATCATTTCTGATAACTCTTGAGGAAAACCCTAGTATTACACCCAAACCCTTGGCTGCTGCTGCTCGGGAACTAGGTAGAGAAGAAATAATGTGGTTTTTTTATAAAGTGGGGACTGATTGGTAATATCAATGTCTCCGTTGCCTCTTTTCGTCATTTTACAAGCTCCATGAATAAACCCCCGGGTCGACCCGCACTAACCAAGTTGAGCTTTGGGCTCAACCACAGCTTGGCCCAGTTTTAGTGATATGGGCCAACTGATATTATTTTCTTGATTTTATATTCACACTTCTTTTTTTTTAAAGATAACACTCTTTTTCTCCTTGTTTTTTTTTTTTTTTTAACCCTCTTTTTCTCCTTGATGATTCTGATGCCATTGTAATATTTGGATTATTATATTCTACATCTTGAGTTCCTAATTCTGTGCTCTTAAGTGGATAAGACTTTTTTTTTTTTTTTGGTAAACGTGATGCTTTATATAAAACTAAGAAACAAAGTTTGAGCAAAGACGCTCATGGTAGTTGGTACACACCAATTTCGTCGAAATACAAAGAAAGACAGACATCAGATTTGGGGGGGGGGGGGGGGGTGGGTGGGATGAGAAAGTCCTGGAATCTTCCTGCTGAGCTCCACCAATTCTAGCCATCTTGTCTGCACATTGGTTGCCTTCTCTATAAGAGTGCAGCATCTTCACTCTGGGGATCTTTTCAATTAGCTTCCTACAATCAGTTATGAGTAGAGAGTCAGCTCTATTGTCATTGTGCTGGCCCGAAAGCCATCCTAAGACAACTTTTGCATCCATCTCAACTTCAACCGCTGGAAGATTCAAGTTAATGCAGGTTTGCAGCCCATCTCTAAGGGCCCAAATCTCTGCTTCAACACTACTGGCTATACCAATCGCTCTAGCGAATCCAATTACCCACTGTCCATTGTGATCTCGGACTACACCTCATCCCCCTGCAATACTAGGATTCCCAATAGCCGAGCCATCTATGTTAAGTTTGTGCCAGTTTTCTTCAGGTTTGGCCTATCTAACCATAATAGGACTTTGGTTTGTTTTGACCATACTTTTGCCAGCAACATAGAAGTAGTTGAAGGCCACATTGTTCACCTCCACAACAAACCTGGGATTAGGTTCAAATTGCTTGAAGATTCTTCTATTTCTATGATTCCAAAGGCCCCATATCCCAAAAGCAAAGAAGATGTTCCAAGGAATGGAGTTTTACTTGGCATTTTGGCCAGGATGCAAATTCTCTTTCAGCCAAAGGCAGAGGTCATTCTCAAAAAACCTCCCATCACATATTGGGTTCCCTAGACCCAACCAAAAGCTTTTTGCAAACTTGCAATCCCGGAGCACATGAATGACTGTCTCGCTTCCTCTGTTACAAAAACCACAGGTGTTGTCCTTCGTGATGCCTCTTTTCACCAGCAAGTCTTTCATTGGGAGGCTATGTAAAAAACATTTCCAAACAAAACATTGGATTTTTGGGAGAGTGTCAGTTTTCCAAATCCATTGACCTGCAAATCCATAGGTTGGATCCCTACTCCCTTTCACAAGCTATAGGCAGATTTCCCTTCAAACTCTCCTGAGGGTGATAACCCCTAGCTGAGGGTATCCGTGAGATTAGCTGTTTTGGGGGTAGGAACAGCTCTGATGCGGAAAAGGATCTCGGGGGGAACACAAAGGAGCAAAGATTGACGTTCCACCTTCCTTTGTGCACCATATCACTTATTCTCAGCTTGTCCTCATCCCTAAGCAAAGGCCCCAAGATCAGGGACCGAAGCTCCCCTTCTATCAACCACTTGTCATGCCAGAAACTAAGCCTACTATCGGATCCCACATTCCACTTTGTTCCTTGCTCAAAGTTATACTTTCCTCTCTTGATACCAGCCCATGTTCTAGAGCAACATCTATTAGGATTTGCATACTTAAGCCTCAAGACCTTGGCCTAAAGTTGGTCTTTTTCTATATTCATACGCCAATTCAGCTTTGCTAGAAGAGCTAAATTTTTTGGCTTGGCTACAGTTAAGCCGAGACCCCTTTTTTTCCTAGGCCTTGTTATCTTATCCCAGCTAATTGTGTGTAGTTTTCTCGTCTTCAATCGACCTCCATATGAAGTTTCTACTCACTTGGTCTATTGCTTTAATGGTTTTCCTCGGGAGCATCGTCCCCTGCATAACATACGCAGGGATGGCTGCTAGGACTGACTGAGTCAGCACCACTCTTCCAGCAAAGGATAGAAGATAGGCCTTCCAGACGGCCAACTTCCTCTGGACTCGTTCAATAATGAAATCAAAATCATGCTTTGAGGAACTAGGTTGCTTTAAAGGGAATCCTAAGTATTTTACAAGGTTTGGTGTGGAGTGGAGCTTAAGGCAGAAACACAAGTCTGTCATTTTCTCAGTAGGAACACAAGTCTGCCCTTTTCTCAACAGGAACATTAGGCAAGAAATATACTCTTGATTTGCTAAGGCTCACTTTCTCCCCGGATAAATCACAAAACACATCCAAGGCGTCTCTCATACTTTGTCAATTCTTTATGTCTGCTTTCCTAAACAACACAAGGTCATCAGCAAAAAACAAATGCAAGAAAGCTGGTCCCCCTCGTGAGGCTTTTTACCGGATTCCACAACTTCGAGTCACACTTGTCCTTAATGAGGAACCCCAGAACCTCCATGCACATGATAAATATGTAGAGCGATAGAGGATCGCCTTGTCTAATCCCTCTGGTAGGTCTAAACTCCTCCAACGCTCCACCATTAAACAACACAACAATACTAGAAGAAGTGATACAACTCATTATAACATTAAGCAGAAAGTTAAGAACCTTGAAGAGAGTTAGGGTATCCCGAATAAAACTTCATTCAAGTCTATCATAAACTTTCTCTAGATCGATTTTTATCGCCACTTGACCTTACCTTTCTTTTGTTGTGCTCATCGAGTGAAGGAGCTTAGTGTGCTGTCGCAGGCAACCAAAAATAAAACCTATTCTCCTAAGAATATATGTAGTAGTGCGAGTAAGGATCGTTCCCACGGATAGTATCTAGCCTAGTTTTATGCTACGTGAATAAGGAAGGGGAGGTTTGAGCATAATGAAAACAATTTTAAGAAAAAAAAAATTAAGGAACAATTCAAATTAAAATATCAAAATCAATCAAGAGAACAAACCTTGGTCCAAGTCAACATCCACCATCAGAATTTTACAACTAATCATCGATGCAAGTATATATCAATTCACACTTTGAATATTCAACGTTGGAACTATTTTCCTATCTCTCTTTAGTCGTAATTAATTAGAAAACAAGCGATCTAATAAACCCTAACTACTAAACAACCCAAGACAAGCGCTAAAGGTTTAATCTAGTAGCAGCCTTAAGAATTAGAAAGATCGATGAAACTAAACAACACAAACACAAGCGGTTGCATTTAATAAAGTCGAGCATTCTTCCTAAGATCTAATAATTTCTAACGCAGCAAATCATTAAATCTTGGTTACTTCACAAGTTAAAGAGATCAAACAATTACGGATTTGATATCTAACCTAGCAGTAGATTGCAACGAATAATAAACCAGTAGGCCTCCTAGTAATTAAATGAGACAATCATGAAAATAAGCACAGAAGAACATCCGATATTCAAAGCATAAATCGAACAATAAAAACAAATTAGATCTCACAGTTTTATTGATTCCGAGGCTTCAGTTTCCTTCGATCAAGTATAAAAGTTTAGCCACGCAAGGCCATGATGAAAACTCAAAGGAAAAAAATCAGAGAAGAGGGGAGAGAGAGGCATGTGTGTGTGTGTCTAATTCTGATTTCTCCTCTCCCTTTTACACGTTAATTCCCCCTTTCCCAAGCCTACAAAATCTCCTAAAAATATTCTCAAAAATAATATCCAAATCTAACTAATTAAGGAAAAATATTAAAAATAAAACAAAGTCCTAATACAACTAGGAAAGTGGTGTTTTTTAGCTGGAAGTTTCGTGCACCAGATCTGGAGGCTTCCAAAAATAAATCACATCAGATACGCGTATTAGAATTTCAGGCAAAGGAACATTCTAGAACGTCAGCAGTGCAGGTACAGCAACTTCAAGCCCAATTTCGACCTTGATGCAGCCCGTATCTCTCAAAAATCAAAACATCAAAGTTGTAGAGCTTTGTCTTGGCGTTCCATAGCATCTTGAATCATCTCAATCGGAGCTTGGATGAGAGAGTTATTCTCAGATTACGAAGCGATGTCAAAACTGTCCAGAATCGCCCAATTAGCTACATTTTGCACTTAACGCCTCCATTTGCATCCTAAATCAAAATATAAGAATAATGAGTACATTTAGGCACCAAATAAATATAAAAGACTAAACATTAAGGGAGAAAAATATGACAATTTGCATTCTCATCAGAGCTCTTGAACAATGACTACATTATCAATACCCTTTCGTCTTGGAACAAACGTGGTTTGTATGGGGGACATTAAATCAGCAAGGTAAGGTCTTAGTCTGGCTACTATAACCTTTCAAATGGCCTTGTAAACAGTGTTCCAAAGACTGATAGGTCTGTAACTGCTTAAACAATTAGCACCAGGTTGCTTAGGAATGAGAGTAATGAGAGTTTTATTGAGGGTTTCAGGCACTTTCCCACTATTAAAAACATCATGAACTACCTCAGTAAAAGATCTGCTCACTAGAAGCCAGAAGCTAGAACCTTTGGAAGAACCCCGCATGAAGCCCATCTGGCCCTAGCGCCTTGAAGGGTTTCATAGACCATATGGCATTCTTAATTTCTTGGTTAGTGACTGGTTCTGATAGGTGAGCACAGTCTTCATCAGTGAGACAAACTGGCTAGTTAGGGATCTGCCATGTTCTCCTAGAGCTAGACACCTTACTCATAGAGTAGAGAGCAATAAAACCTTCTCTTATGTGCTCTGCTACATCAGTTTCATTGCCAATCCAATCCCCATTACCATCTCAAAGGCTAACAATCTTGTTTCTTCTTCTTCGAGCAATTGTGGATGTGTGATAAAAGGAGGTATTTCAGTCTCCATTGACTAGCACTTCAACCCTGGACTTCATAATCCATAACTCTTCTTCAATTCTAAGAACTTTAGCATATTCTCTCCTCAGGTCCTTCTCCAAGTCAATCAGAGATTGTAAGGGTCTATTACTAATAGCTACTTGGATGCCACTTAGCCTGGCTACAATTTTTTCTTTCTAACAAAGATATTGTCAAACACTTCCTTGTTCCAAGTCCTAGCCTTAATGGTAAAGGAATTCAAGACTATGTCAAAAGGAGCTAAATCTCCCCAGCTCTCTTTCACTAGCTAGGGAAAATCAAGGTGAGAGAGCCATCGCAGTTGAAATCGAAACGGTGTAGGAAGCCTGATTGGGGAGCTCCTATCCAACTCTATCAAAATTGGGCAATGGTCAAAGTTTAGCCTCATAAGATAACTGACATTTGCTTCAGGGTATAAGACTCTCCAACTGGGATTACAGAAGCTCCTATCTAACCTTTCTTGAATAAGTTCAGTCACTCCTCTCATGTTGGACTAGGTGTATTTGGCTCCACTGAACCCCATATCCATCATATCACAAGCATCTAGGCATTCTTGGAATCTCAAGGCTTTTCTGGTGTTAACAGGGCGACCTCCAATTTTTTCATTTCTTGGCAAGACCTCGTTAAAATCCCCCATCATGATCCAAGGCATATTATGGTTTGAGGCTACTGTCTCAAGGTTTCCCCAAAGGACACTTTGTTCATGGAACCTAGGGCTCGCATACACAGCAGAAAGAAGCCAGGTAAGGTTAGAGCTACTGACCTTGATAATGGCATGAATTTCTTACTCCATTGTCGTAATGGGCTCCACTTCCACCACTGACAAGTTCCATAAGAGCCAGAGACCCCCTGCGTAGCTTATGGTATTCGTATGCACAGCTCCATCAAAAGGGAGCTTATTTATGATTTCCTTCACTCTATCTCCACCGACTCTCGTCTCTGTGACAACAAGGATATCTAGATTACTATCCTTCATCATATCCATGATTATTTTGCAAAAGTTTCGGCTAAGAGCCCCTTTGCAATTCAAGACCATGATCTTCATCAATAAAGACTAAAGGTTGGTAAAAACTTAAAACTTAGGGTCCGAACCCCTTGCTCTTCCACTATCCGCCCTATCTTTTCCAAGACTGGGCTGAGTATTATTTCCCCATGCATTAGCACTACGATGGGTTCTAGGACTTTCATCCCTTTCACGAAGAATCTTCGCATCAATTTGGAGCTCTCTGTCGATGACCATAGCTGATTTTGCTCCCCCGTTTGGATACTTTCATTCCTTATTCTTTCCATCAGTCTCTCTCCCATGGTCCTGGTCCCGATTCTCTTTGCCATTGAGGCCAATCCAATTTAGGTTGAGCGTGGAAGCGCTCGGAATAATATTTTTCCGGTGTGGATACCTTTCTTGGCTAAGGTGAGCTTGATCATTAAAGGAAAGCGTCATGGGTTTGGTCAATATTGTCACAGGGGGTAATCCCCATTCGTTGGCTTGGTGGGTTTGAGGCACATGCCTTCTCCTTCTCCATTGGGTTCATCCTTGGAGGAGATCAGGCTAGGGGCCAACTTTTTACAATTGGGGACCTGGAGTACCAGTTTTGTTGAGTAATTTGGGTGATGGAAATTTTTCTTAGGCTAAGAAGGCTTGTTGAGTGTTGTTAGTGTCACTCTGGGCCTCTAGGTTGCCGATCATTATGTTTACTTTTCAATTACCAAGTCTTGAAAGTTGGAACCATTGTGCTTTTTGTTCTGGGAGCTCTGCGAATTTGGCTATGATCTGCTTTGAGTGAGGACACACACAAATTGTGCCTAGACTTTATTACAAAACATTTCTCTGATTTCTTTTGGCCTTACAGGTAGACGAAATTGCTTGTGCTATGCAATTGTCCATGTGATAGTAATAAATGGTTGAGATTAAAGTTAGAAAAAAAAAACTTTTAATCTTAGCCATTTTTTGTTATTGCATAAGGTACAATACCAATCCCAAGTAGGTAACTCTGGGTAGTGGGTATGATTTCGAGTAGAGGGAGAGTGCTTGCGAAAAAATGGCAAATGTTAGACTAGTGGCAGACCAAAATGTTGTGCTAAGCCCAGAGGGTCTTTATTGCGCATTTATTACCTCTGGGGTGCAGAGAAAAGAGGAGTTGGACTTCAAACCTGATACCCTTACTGGTGGGGTCCACGAAAGATATGGAAATTGTGATAATTCCAATTGTCACCTCCTTCAGTGTTGGAGTGCCCCTATGTGCGTGCGTGAGGCTCAAGCAGAGTGTAATGTTTATAATTTACTTTATTTTTATAACTTTTCTGTAATTTCTGATTTATGATTTTTTTTCGATCACCGGGCTGGAAATATAAAATTGGAAAAAATCTAAGAAGGATCCTCTAACTTTCATTTTTTTTTTAAATTTATTTATTCCAGTCATCTAACTTTCAGTTTTGTCATTTCAATCCTCTAACTTTCAATTTTTGTCAATGTAGGATTCCGTTAGTGCTCAGTTAGGGGTTGCCGTTAACACTAATGAAACGACGCCGTTTTGCCTTTTAAGAAAAAAAAAATCAAAATTAAAATAAAATAAGAAAAATCTGTTAAAAAAAAACATTTAAGGGTAACGACGACGACGTCGTTCCCCTTCCCCTAAAATCAAAACAAAGAACAGAAGAACACAATGAACCAAATCCCTAACTGTGTAAATTTGGGGATAATGGGTCAGTTTGAGAGAGAGAGAGAGAGATAGAGTTGAGAAGGAGACCGAGATGAAGGTGATTTGCAGAGATAAAGAGATCGAGATCGAAATAGACTGATTTGCAGAGATGGAGATGAAAAGCGAATACTTTCAAAGATGGAGTGAAGAAGATGCAGAGTTGGAGAAGAGCACTAAGAGAGCAAACACGAGAGAGCAAACTAGAGGCGAGACTAGCCCAGGAGGCTGGAGTGTGGGAGAGAAGGGTAGGCAGAGCTCGTATAAGGACAAGCTCACTAGGTCCTTACCCAGTGCATATGCTCAAGTTTTTGAGTTTGCTTTCAACCTATAAGCAAATGCTGACTTTGATGATGACATGCCTGAGTTGGGGGAAGGAAGGGTTGCGGCCAAATTTTCAAAGACCACCAAGTTAAGAATTAGAAAGAGATGGGCGAATGCGCTTATTATTAAGGATAAGACCTATATTTGATTACTTTTTGTCATGAAATTTTACAATTGTTATAATTTTCAGAGACAGTTAATAAAATGCCCATCCACTTTTTGTGAAAGTATTTTTTTATGTAGCAACAAATTAAAATAGAGCAAGCTTAATAGCAATAGGGAGAAATTACAAGAAAGATATTCTCTTTGTAAGGAATGAAATGGCACAAGACTGAGACTCGCTAAAAGCTTAAAACCTAGATAGCTTGGTTAGCAAAAGCAAAATAAACTACTACTTCTTCTTTGTTGAACCATTGCGCTTGGGATTGCAACACATACAAATGCTATTAACCACCAAGGGCAACTACAAAGGTTGGTAGTAGCAACAATAATAGAGTTGGGATGTAAGCGTGTAATTTGTGAAGGAGATACTTTGAATATAATTCTCCCCTTGCATTATTTGGTGTCCTCTCCTCAATGAGCAATTCAATATATTATTAATGACACCAAACTAATTTTGATTTTTTTTTTTTTTTCGTAATGTAGCAAGCCTAGTCCCATATGGACATGTGTAATAAATTAGTACCAAATAATAACGAACTTGCTTATTAAGTGAAAGGATTAGTTATAGCATTTGTACTTACATACACGCATGCGTGGGGGGGGGGGGGAGAGAGAGAGAGAGGTGGTGCATGTTATGGTTGCTTGCTAATTGCTTAAAGCATTCCTATCCGGAAATGCCATCCTATCCTATTTTACCATTCCAAAAAACTATTTTATCAATTATATAATACCATTTTACAATACACCCAGTATCCCAACTTTTATTTTTACCTACAATATATTAAAATAATATAAATTACATAATAAAATAATATAAAAAAGTCTCTCTCTTCTCTCTTCATCTCTGTTTTTCTCTCTTTCTCATCCACCCACTACAAACCCAAACCCATCACCCACAACCAAAACACAACTCAACCACACCCATGAATATCACCCATAACCACCAAAAATCACCACCACCATCACCACATCAGTCACAAACCCACCACCACTAGGGAAAAAAAGAAAAGAAAAGAAAAGCCACGACCATACCCATACCCACGGTCAAAACCCATCATTGAGAGAGCCACAAGTCATGAACCAATCCAATCACACCCACACTCATTAAACCCACCACCAACATGGCAAACCTCCACCACCAACCTCTCTTTCTCCTTCAACCTCTAGCATCGGCCACAACAGATAAAAAAAAAAAACATTGGAGCAAACCCATCAATAAAACCCATGCCATCACGATCAAAGCAAAACATCAAAGCCACATTGAACCCAAAACATCGGGGCAAAACATTGAAGCCACACACACAACACATATCAAAGCATGATCTCCGATCTCCGCTTATCCAAACTCATGCCACCATGATCGCCAATCTCTGCCGATCCATGCCACTGGGCGTCGCTGGGTGAAACGTGGCTTGGGATTGGCGTTGCTGGGCGATGGTGGCCAACAGTGGCCTGAGGGAGAGCAAAGGGAGAGGGAGAAATCACTAAGAAAGAGTAAAGGGAGAGGGAGAAATCTGTGAGAGAGAGAGAGAGATGTGGGAGACAGAGTTGAGAGAGTGGGAGAGTCAGGGAGACAGTTGAGAGTGAAAAAGAATAAAATAATATTTTTGGTTTTACAATTGAGCTACAGTGCGATTCTACATTTAGAATCACACTGTAGCACAATTGCAAATTTTTTTGCAATAGTCTACATTTACAAGTCCGGATGCAGTGGGGTTTTTGGGCTTTTATGCTAAATTTAACCAACATATGGCATATACCATTCCTAATATGAATGCTCTTAGATGTTGGTGGAGAATGAGAGATAACGTCAAATAGCTAGGAAGCTTTAAACTGTTTTGATTCTTCTTTTTCTTTTTCACCAATTTCTAATTCTTTTATTGCTTATTGTTTCCCTCATCCACACCTTCCCCTTTTATAATGGGATGTAGTACGGTTTTGAATTAATTGATTATCCCCTGGATGCAATGGCATTTCAGGCTTTTCTTTGAAACACCCATATTGTCCTTAAGAAATAAGAATGCTTTATTTCACTTTCTTATGTTTTTCTTTCCCAACCAAGCTTTTTTACACCAAACTAGTTCTTTGAAACTTGCTTGTTTGAGTGGTTTTTTTAGCTAAACTAGCTGCATCTCTCAATTTCTCCATTAAAGGTGATGGAGATTAGAGCCTTAACTTCCTCATCCAAATAGAGGTTGTGTGCAAATGGTTATTAGGCGTTAATAATGAACACACACCTTCACTGTAGACTTCAACCCACCTATACATGTCCAAACTCACATAGTTCCAATAGGTGATGCCAATGAGCCCTTCATAGTTGTACTCCCCAATCTTCCAAGCCATATCACTCTTCTCTCTATTTCTTTATGTTTTAAACCTATGGCATAAAGCATGGGTTATATTTCAAGACTTTTATTTAGAAAGACAAATGTTTATAGGTGCTATTAAAGATCCATACTCACTATCTTAGAATATTCACTATCTTCTTCTAATAGGGGCATTGTTCACAACAACTCAACAAGTAAATGATAAAAGTAGACAATGTGGGTAACATTCAAATAATTATACAACCATATGTGAGCCTTTTATGCCTTTTGTGTAGAGGAAGGGAAGCGATGGGCTCATTTTTTTTCAATTTGAACGAGCCCATCTTATGGAAATTTCTTTGATATAAACGTTTGGGTGTTGTGAATCAGCGAATGATTGGGCCTATATATGTGGGTCGTGTACAGTATGACCTTTTTTGTTGTCAAGCCCTATTCACTGTATGATTGGGCCTTATTATGTGTCATGTAGTACAGACTCGTTTATTGATTGGCCTCTTTGGTGTAAGACATAGCCTTGGAAATGCCGAAATGAGCCCTGGATGCGTGCGGTCATGAAGTTGACCCCAATGTATCTTGGGCGTTTTGTTTTGTATGATTTAACTATTTGAAAATGGTTTATTTCCGATAGATTATTTGTATAAGATCGAGATTTGGTATACAACTTAGGTTGTAGGATTTTTTTATGTAAACCATTATGTCTAAAAAAACTATCCACATGTATTATTTAAGTAAGTCACATGACTTGTTAAAAATGTGAGACAGAAAGTTAAAAGTTAACTTATTTTGCTTAAAGTTAAATTATTTGAAATAAAGTTGAGACAAAAAATTTATATGAGATCCACAAATAGTACTTAAAATAAGCAAAAAAAAAACTTGCTTGTAATAAATTCCCAAACACACATTAATAAAAGTTAATATAATGATAAGTTCACAAATAAAAATTATTATATATCATTAAGTTTAATAATATAATTTCAACTATTATTAAATTATTAACACAAATTTAATGAAATGGTTCAATCAAAATGAAGTTAAACACGGGGAATAAAGAAGCGTGGGATGACTTTGGTGCAGTGGGCGCCACAATTCTTGGATGAATACGACGTAGCAGCAATTTCCAGTCATAACCCATCGGTGTCACCCTTGGTCTCTTGGTCTCCACATGAAAAGACGAACGTTTAGGTGTTGTGAATCAACAAATGATTGGGCCTATATATGTGGGTCGTGTATAGTATGACCTTTTTTGTTGTCGAGCCTTATTCACTATATGATTGGGCCTTACTATGTGTCATGTAGTACATACTCGTTTATTGATTGGCCTCTTTGGTGTAAGACTGAGCCTTGGAAATTCTGAAATGAGCCCTGGATGCGTGCGGTCATGAGGTTGATCCCACTATTTGAAAATGGTTTATTTCCGATAGATTATTTGTATAAGATCAAGATTTGGTATACAACTTAGGTTGTAGGATTTTTTTATGTAAACCATTATGTCTAAAAAAACTATCCACATGTATTATTTAAGTAAGTCATATGACTTGTTAAAAATGTGAGACAGAAAGTTAAAAGTTAACTTATTTTGCTTAAAGTTAAATTATTTGTAATAAAGTTGAGACAAAAAATTTGTATGAGATCCACAAATAGTACTTAAAATAAGCAAAAAAAAAACTAGCTTGTAATAAATTCCCAAACGCACATTAATAAAAGTTAATATAATGATAAGTTCACAAATAAAAATTATTATATATCATTAAGTTTAATAATATAATTTCAACTATTATTAAATTATTAACACAAATTTAATGAAATGGTTCAATCAAAATGAAGTTAAACACGGGGGAATAAAGAAGCGTGGGATGGCTTTGGTGCAGTGGGCACCACAATTCTTGGATGAATACGACGTAGTAGCAATTTCCAGTCATAACCCATCGGTGTCACCCTTGGTCTCTTGGTCTCCACCATCGACATCGATGTTTAAAATTAAGGTCAATGGAGTGGTCTTCTCAGCACATAATTCAATGGGTGTTGGGGTCATTATTCGAGATGACAAGCGGAGGGTGGAAACAACACTAAGTAAGAAAATTTGACACACACCTTTTGGGAGTGATGGAAGCAGATTCAAAGGCATTTGAAGTTGGCTTGAAGTTTGCAAATGATGTTGGTATTTAAGAGTTTATTCTTAAAGGTGACTCCCTCATTGTGTACCGAGCTCTAAGTGAACCATCTCCCCCTCCCACTTCTATGGCTTTGGTTATCTCGAGCATGCTTGCTTTTTGCAGGGACTAGCACATTTATCACCTAAAATTAGATTGAAGAGAATTTTTGTTTCTTAGAATAAGCTGTATCTTTCTCACATTATTAATAAAGTTTTCAATCTTCCCATAAGAAAAAAAAAGTATAGTCCCATACTTATTTTATATATATATAAATAATTTTTTGTTTTTTTTATCATTGATAAATTCAAAGTCTCAAACTTGAACCTCAAGTATATTCAAAATAAAAATCAACAACCGTTACTACTCTATTCAGTTTCCAAGGCAGAAGTAGATACATTAGTGGTGGGTCATTACATAATACATTAGCTATGAGCCTATGAGTCACATGATACTAGGTTAAGACTTCAAATTACTCAAAATCCATAGAGCATATAGACATATGTCACATACACAATGCTGATTGCCGGTACCAGACCCACAACAGTCACGCAATTTATTCACAAAAACTGTCCCTCTGTCAGTCAGTCAGTCAGAGACAACTCACTCACTACTGCTAGTAATATCAGCCTTTTCTTCCTCTATTAACCTATACTATTTTTTTGTCTCTGTTTGTCGAGACCAAAAAAAAAAAAAAACAAAAAACACAAACCCAAGCCCGCTCACAAAATTTGGCATCAAAATTTGAACCCCCGCGCTCCTTTTTACTTCACAACCGCGCTCTCAAAATTTCCCAAATTCATTTTTCATTTCTCATTTCCCTCAATTTTTTTTTGTCACAAAATCCCTCTCAATTTCTCTCTCTTAAACAAAGTCAAAACTCAAAACTCAAAAAAGTCTCTATCTTTGTCTGTGTGAGCGTTTCGATTTCTAGGGTTTCCCTCCCAAAACCCCCCAAACAAGCCCCCTAGGGTTTTAGCGCTCTCTGTGTGTGTGTGCGTGGGTGCGTGTGTGAAATTTGTGGTTTGTGTTTGGGTGTTTGTTTCCCATGGCTACCGTAACCCTAGAGGAGAAGAAGCCGGAGGAGGAAGCTCCGGCTGGAGAGAAAGAGGAGGCGAAGCTCGAAGTGGAGGGAGGTAAGAAAGAGGAGGAAGAGCGGGAAAACCTTGTGGCGGTGTCGGAGAAAGTTGAAGAAGAAGGGGCGGGGGAGAAAGGAGTTGGGGCTGAGAAGGTTGAGGAAGAAGTTGAAGGAGAGAAGAAGGAGAAGGTGGCTGAAACGCCGAGCAAGAAAGGGAAGAGGAGTGGCCGGAGAGGGAGCTCGAAGAAGGACCAGAGCGAGGTGGCTGCGGCCGCGGCGGCGGCGAAGAAGAAGGCGAGCGAGGAGTTGGAGTCGGTGGCGGAGGAGAAGAAAGAGAAGGAGAAGGAGAAGGAGAAAGAGAAAGAGAAAGAAAAGGAGAAAGAGCATGCTACGCCGGTGAGTGACAGGCCGACGAGGGAGAGGAAGATGGTGGAGAGGTTCTCTGTGCCGTCGCCGGGGAGGTCCGGGAAGTCGTCGGCGAACAAAGCTTTGTCCATTGAGAAGGTAATGGAGTTTTGAAAATTTTTGTGGGTTTTGTGTCACATTTTGAGTGAAAGTTTTGGTTTTTTTGATTAAATTGGGATTGTGGAAATGCAGGGTTCTGGTACGCAGCTCAAGGATATTCCAAATGGTATGTTTCGGTTTCTTTTCTTGGTGTGTTTTAAGCTTTTAGATTGTTGTTAGGTGAATGACTTTTGAGCTAAGAATCTGTCATATTGAACCAAGCTCATTTAGTGGTAATTGCACGATTTGCTTCGTATACTGATTAGATATTGCTAGTGTCACCAATGAACTTTAGATCAAATGGTTCTAACCCACCGTTCCCCGCTTAAAATGTGTAAGAAATAGATATTTTGCTAGTGTCATCGTGTATTTACAATTGAGTTTTGAATGTTTATATGGTGGAACATATTTATATTGTAAAGTGCGTATGAGGAAGTTAACTGCAAATACATGTGTCGTAGAGCTCACTTTGATTGGCTGCTTCAGTATTTCCTTTGATCTGATATGCAAAGTACAAGAACTTGGGTTTTAAGTTTGAGACATTTTTAGTTTGTATTAGGCTCCAAACTTGCTTTTGTTTGCTTAATTTTAGCATCACTCTTCACTTAATTAATTAGGATGGTTTGTGTCAAAATCCCCAAGTTTTTTTTTTTTTTGGGGGGGGGTATAATATGTATAAACAAACAGAGCTATGAGCTATAGCTCAATTGGCACTTTCTTCTCCCATAATAATTAGTTAGAGGGTGAGGTTGTGAGTTCAAGACTATCGAGTGTGTGTGTAACTTAACAATGAAAAGACATGTTCTGCCATGTGTCAGTATCAAAAGTGGGAAATTGATTTAGGGTCCGTTTGTATACTGCTTATTTTGCTAAAAACTGAAAACACTGTAGCAAAATAATTTTTAAATGTGTTAATAGTGCCATGGGACCAATTTTTAATAAAAGTCGTGTTAAAAAAGAGGTTTGTGGGTCCTGTAAACTGTGCATAGGACCCACTGGAAAACCACCACAGCCACAGAAAGTCAGAAACGCGCTTCCCAAAAAAAAAAAAAAAAAACACAGACGTGGGAAAAGCCGTATCCAAACGGTTACTTAGTTTCCTTGGGTAACTTACAGCACTTCGATTTTTCGCTGTTAGACAGTCTAAGCAGAAATGAATAATTTGCCTTATTATTCTTCCTGATTCACTTTCTATTGCACAATTCTTTTGATTTTCATCCTAATAAAAATAATTGCAGAACTTCATAACAATATGATGGCAAAACAAACTTCAAATTGAATTGGTAGTGGGGTGCCCAAAGAGCCTCACACACCTTGTTAACTAAAGAAACTTGATATATACATAAAAAAGATTACTTGGGGGTGTTAATTTTTTTATAAATTCTATTATAGTAGTTTGTTTCTTGGTAGATCTATCAGGGACAGTTTTTGATTATTGGGTCATAAAATGTCACACCTTGTCGGTAATATGGACTAATGGACTTGTTGCAAGCAGTGGAAATGTCAAGTTGTCTTAGTGGTTATGAAAATCTAGGTTATTATATTCCAACAAGGGCTACGGAGCATAGGAAGACAATTGACTTTGTATATTCTTTCCTTCTTCACATCAAGTAATATACTTCATATTTAATCTATGCTATGCTTAAAATCATAAATGTATAACCAATCTGTTTGAAGTGGGGTCATATTGTGGAATATTACTCTCTGTTGCTAGGTTAGGACTTTCATTACCAGTGAATAGTTAACCCTTAAGTGGCTTAGGTGCAGCAACCAAATTGCTGTGCTGAACTTATTCTAGAAATATTGAGATAGTATTTGTCAATATAAATCTAACAGCAAAGAATTTAGGTGAAGCCAGACAATAGAAGTTTTGTTTTTCCCCTTTTAGGGTGACTGCACAATTGAATATAAAAGATGAAAAATAAAGGGTATTAAATTTTTGTTTATGTTGATATTCTATTCTATTTCTAGATTTTTTTAAGAAAGACTAAGAATAGTACTGGTTCTTTCTCTTCAACAATGAAAACTTATTGTGGCATAGTAGCTTGAAGAATGTCAAATGGATGAGGGAAATTTAGCAATCTAAATATGTGAGGGATTTCTTTTTTGGAGTTTTATATACCATGTTCTTGGGGTTGGGGGATTGAAAGTTAGAAAATGAAGAAGAATGATTAATTCAAGTCAGGTGTTGTCTTCATTGTTGTTTACTTCCATCAGGATAATGATGGAAAGGGTTTTCTTTTTTTAAAAGAAGATTTTGACACATCTGAGAATCATCTGCATGTCAAGAGGGAAACATTTTTCAGCTCTTATTGTCCACAGATACTTTGTTTTGAGGCATGTTATTCACTTCAATTCAACTTTCTTGTTACTGCAGCCTGGCCTATTTTTTGTCTGATTATCTAAACTGTTTCAGTGGCTTTCAAGTTGTCCAAGAGAAAAACTGATGACAATCTGCAAATGCTTCATTCAATACTTTACGGAAAGAAAGCTAAGGTGACCAACCAACTCAGTTTCTTGGTATCTGTTTTGGATTGACATTCATCAGATGATTGAGATGTTAATTGTTGGCATTCTTGTGTAGGTGCATATTTGTAAGAAAAATATAGGCCAGTTTTCAGGCTATGTATGGACCGGGAATGAGGTGTTTTTTCTTGTTTGCTGAAATTATACTCATTTTGTCTTTCTTGTTGATTTATGGTTATAATTTTCTTGATTATATCAACATAATATAATCTTCTTGTCTATCCATGTCTTTAGCATCCTGTTAATCTGATTATAACTTCTTTTTTTTCAATAAATTTTTTTACCGTAGGAAAAGCAGCGGGCAAAGGTAAAGGAGAGGATTGACAAGTGTGTTAAGGAAAAATTGATGGATTTCTGTGATGTGCTTAATATTCCAATAAATAGATCAATGACAAAGAAGGTAAGTTCTGATAGAATGATACTTGTTATTGTATCTACATTGTATCAATTTCCCATAATCTTCCTAACTTGTCTTTAATTTCAGGAAGAACTCTCTGCAAAGTTGTTAGAGTTTTTGGAATCTCCACATCCTACAACTGATGTTTTGCTTGCTGATAAAGATCAGGTTTTACATTACATCATTAGTCCATAGATCAAGCATTTGATGATAAGTTCTCAGGGTGTGAGTTGCTGAAGCTTATTCTGTATTTGAATTTCAGAAAGGTCAAAAGCGTAGGAGGAAGTCCACACCAAGCAAAACTGCAAGCTCTGGAGAAGCATCTGCAGAAACACAACGCAAGGTTTGTTTCCCCCACCTCTTGCTCATGATGCAGGGCCTTTTAGTGGAGATATCTTATTTAGTAACACTTATGCTTAATTGATATGACCTTAGGCAAGATCAAATTTTCATACTAAATTTTATTCTAACTCAGAGGATTTTATCTGATCCTGATGAGAATGTTGCTGCTCATTTTATGATCTGTTATTTTGAATTGTCATCTTTAGTTGGTAATCATGAACATTTGGCTAAGGGTTTATACTTGTCTGAAGTATTAGTTAGCAATTTAGTTTTCAAAATGGAAAAGTTCATTATGTTGTTTATGTGCCCCCATCTTTCCATTTGCTGATACATTTACTTTTAGGAGTTGGAATTGTCAATGGCATACATATGCTGGTCAGGAGAAACTTAATAATCATAACATAATTTGGACAGGAGGTCTTTTACACACTAACTAGATTAGGGTGGTCTCTGAACCATGCTTAAATCAGATCCTCTAATGACATATCTGCTGCTCTGTTGTTGTCTTAGTCATGCCTGCTTTTGCAGTATATGAACGTAGTACACAGTTAAAGGGATAGTGTAATTTTTAGATGGTGTTGTATATTGCTGTGATTGAAATATACAAAGCGGTAGCCAACTTTATCATAAGTAATGGGATTGTGGCTGTGAAGGTACATAACATAACATGCTAAAAATTCTAGGCAAGTGATTGGATGTGTGCTGTGCCTTTGATTTATTTCTGTCCCTCTCTATCATACACGTATATGCTTTCTCATACCTTCTATTACCCTGATTGTGATATGTTTGATGTTCATGACCTCTGTAACATGTATATATGCATGACTAACTCTCCTTAGAAAGAGTCTAAACGAATAAGGAACCAATAAGGAGTTTTGACTTTTGCTTCCTGCACTTTGCTTGATGATTTATTTCAGTTATAAAATTTTCCCTGATTTTCATGATAAGTGTCTGGGACTTCTGAGTATTCTGAGGCACTAAGTGTGATTGATGGTTGTAGTTCTCTCTCTTCTTGTCGGCCTTTGTTTATCAATGTATCTTTTGTGCTGTCCATGGCTCTCCACCTCATTCAAAGTTTTGGTGACTTTGATTTTTTTCCCATTTTTGTCTCTAGAAACAAAAACAAACACCCCAAGTTGCAAAAAAGCAAAAGCAGTCATCGGAAGTTGAGGAAGAAGATGAAGTTGAGGATAAAGTTGAATCTCCTGGTGCAAAAGATGAATCTCATAGTGATGATGACAATGAAACAGTACCAAATGAAGAAAGTGATCATGAAGAACATAAATTTGAGGAAGAGGAAGAGGAAGAGGAGGAAGAGGAAGAGAAACCAAAGGAGCAGATGTCAAAAAGCTCATCAAAAAAAGGTCGGAAGGATGGTTCAGTGACAAAAACAGTTGAAAAACCCAAGCCTGTCAAAAAGGCTACCCCCGCAAAATCTGTGAAGGCTCCTGCAAAATCTCCAAAAAAATCATCTAGTTCAACTTTGAAAAGAGGTGCCAGTGATACTGGTGGAACTTCTAGCTCACGTTCCAAGTCAAAGGAATCAACATCTAAAAAACAGAAGGTTGAAAAGGAAAGCCAGAAGAACATCAAAGAGAAAGATGCAAGCAAGAAACAGTCAAGCAGGTCCCCAGGAAAGGTCTCGGCAAAGGATCAAGGTGCATTGCGCATTGCCCTGCATTTTTTCCCCAAACATAAATGTTTAATTTTATGACTGCTATAGATGATTTTGGCACATTGGATATTCAGTTTTTGTTCAAATGTTTTTTCCCCCTTCATGGAACTACTTTTGAGGTTGGGGTTTTTCTTTTTTGGGTTACATATATTACTATGAGTTTGTTTTTGCATCTTATAGCCAATTTACTTTCTTAGACAAAAAGTTGTTCTTCTGAGTTTATTTTTAACTTAGTAAACTAACATGCTTTAAATGATTGAATGTCTAATATTAGGGTTGCACACCTTGTGCTTTTTTTTTTTTTCAATTGATTTTATTTACTAATATAAAAATAAAATAAAGGTTGAAGGTCCATTAGCATATGGTTTTATTGCAAATTTTCCTGAAATTGTTGTGAAGTTAATGCATGGTATTCTAGGAATAATATCATTGCTTCATGTTAAAATAGTTTCTATGGCTGGACGAATATCTCACCTTTTTATCAAATATATCCTGGAACCAGGAAAAGGCAAAGCTGGCAAGAAGGCAAAGGCAGAACCCAGCAGAGAGGAGATGCATGCTGTGGTTGTTAATATCCTGAAGGAGGTGGACTTCAATACTGTAAGTACACTTTCCTACAGCATCACATAGATTGGTTTGTTAAGGTTGTGTATGTCATTTTAAATGTACTCTGTTTCTCATGATGCAGGCAACTTTATCTGATATTCTCAGGCAACTTGGTATGGTTCACTTTTATTTATATTTACTCCACCCCAACCAAAATAACAACAATAATGATATTAGATTTTCAGTTTAACCTGGTTGACTTAGCAAATGTAATTTTATTAGGTACCCACTTTGGTGTTGACTTAATGCATAGAAAAGCGGAGGTGAAGGATATAATTACAGATGTGATAAATAACATGAGTGATGAGGAAGATGAGGGAGAGGATGCTGAGGAGAATGCTGATGCTGGTGATGATGCAGACAAAGATGAAGACGATGACGACGACGATGATGCTTAGTGCATTGGACTGAGACAAAGAACTTTCTATGACCTTTGCAGAACATTTGAAGCTTGTAGTGCATTCTTCAGGTAGATGATCTTTCTACTGGGGATCCTTCAGCTTCTATAATTGACAAACTACAGTGGATGTCTAGATATCATGACTGATTTCAGACACATGTACCCAACCGGGTTTGTTTGTACCATATGAATTAACCTCTTTTGTTGTACTTATAATCTCCGTAGTTTTATTAGTTAGTTTTATTTTTTTGATAGTTTCTCTTTCCTTTCAGAAAATTATGTTCAGACTTTTGATATTTATCCTCTTTAAATGTTTAGTGAATGGCTTTATCTCAAGAATTTTTCCTAAATTGTATTAGTTGTTTAGCAAGAAGGGCTGCTTCCGGAAACTGCATGTATGCATGCTTGAAATTATTTCTAGCACCTTATCAAAGGTGATTCTTATCAGGTTTGAAATCTTATGGTGGTTTTATTAATGCAGTTATTGACTGAAGATGAATTATTTAAAGTTGATGAAATCAAAGAACTTGTATTTTCTGCAGTACTCTATTATATTTCAGAACTTAAAAGGTCAGATATTATTATGATTATTATTATTTTTAGAAAACATGTTAGTTGGGAATGTCCCAAGCATATGTAGGTCGATGGATGGGCTCAAGCTTGTGTGAAGTTGAGGACATATCAAAGGGTTTGAAGTTATCTTCCTCCCCTTAATTTTGAGATCTGGGCTTTCATTTTCATCTTGTGAAGTGATACATTCTTTGTTAGAGATAGGGGCTCATATTTTGTATTTAGGGTCTCATGGGTGGAGGGAGTGGGATGGAGTCGCTATATGTTTATTGATTACTTGATACACAATTTTGTCAGGTGGGGTTATGTATTCGGGGTTTACTTAGGAGCGCGTATAAAAGGTCTTGTTTGTTTCACTTCATTGGGAAAAAAAAAACAGCAAAGATTTTCGTTGCTCTCTCACGTGGATATAAGCATACTGTCAAATCATAGTTAAATTTTGTGTTGATTTTTTCTCTTTATTTTTCAGTAAATGTTGCTAAGATTTGAAATTCATAACACCTTGTCCTGATTTGGACTTTGAATGGCTGAGTTTATATTCCTTTGAAGAGTTCTTCGGGTTTCATGGTTATCTTTTGGAGTCTCTGGTGCGACCTGAGTGAAAATTTGTGAGTATGTGCTTATTTTCAGTGATTTGTTCTGTGTCAGTAGTAGAGTTCTATATTTTATAATAAACTGTCCAATAATTGCCCATTTTCTCTAAGCAAATCCCAAATTATCAGCATTATAAAGTTTCCTGATCGTTCTTGATTTTGGGTTTGGACAATAGAATAGTAGCTGTTGCTGTAATCCAAATCGAAAGGTATTGTCCAATTTGCAGATTTCATTGGTGCCAATGAGGTACTTGATTTTCACGAGGCTTATGTATATCTTATCACTCAATTAATAATTTTTCATTCTTTTCTAGTGGGATGTCTCTCTCGTCATTATTCATCTCACACTCATTCTTTCAAATTATTCAAACCCCAAAATGTTGCTTAACCCGATTGGACTAATAATTATTGATAACCCCTTCAGTAAGGTTGTTTTTACTTGCTTTTGTTGGTAGAACACTTACGTTGGCGTCTACTTTGGGTTAAATATGGTAAACGGATTAAAAAAAAAAAATTCCTTTTGACTTCTTCTCCTAATAGTTGATTGAAATGTTTCAGCAAACTTTGTATTAGCTTCGTATTTAAAACTCGGTTACTTGTTGCATTACGTGATTCTAGATGATCTATTATGATCAAACCTGTGAGGACTGACTGTAGATGTTTGTTTCTTACTGACTAAAACAAAAAGGCCTTTCAGACCAATAGAAAGAAAACAAAAGTACAGATAAGCTTTCCTTTCAGGATAAAACTTAGGTAAAGTTTGTTTGATGTTATCCCTAAGTTCTACAATTAAATTTTTTAAATTTTTACCACGTAACAGTACTGTTGATTAATTAATTACATAGTTCATTTTAATCATCTTTGTACTGTATTGGTTAATGCAATTACACAATTGAATTTAATAGTATGGAAAATTGATTAATGAATCACTTGGTTAAGTTTAATCATCTTTGCACTGTATTGGTTGATGCAATCATATGATCGAATTTAATGGTGTGGAAAATTGGAAAATTGATTAATGAATCACATGGTTCAGTTTAATCATCTTTGTAATGTATTGGTTAATGCAATCACACGATCGACTTTAATAGTGTGGAAAATTGATGTCTTATGTAATTGTACTTACGAAATTTTATTAATAGCGAGGAAATGTAGTTGCTGTCATGCAAAACCAAGTGCTACTTACCGTATATTATTTCTTGATAAACAAATACCTTGCTAATACAGTAATACTTGTTAAACATAAATGTTTGATTAATATTTGGTTGAGTATTTCACGTAATCCGTTAACAAGCTCTAATCCAATAAAAATGTCATCTTGTTTAATAAACTTTTTGTCGATTTCATGGACCCATAATAGAAGTGAGATTCCATTAATTTTCATCATTATGCATTTCCTGCTACTTTGGGCTCATGCTAAACCAACAGCAAAAATATATAGTCAGCCAAGTAACCAAAGATTTGGACGCCAACTCCACCAACCAACCCCACAGTCTATCTCTCACGCCACACTCCTTGGCTGGTAATGTTTTGGTTCATTGGCAAGTAGCCTACCACAACCCATATGACCTTAGTGCAATACCCATAGAAACAACAATGTCAAAAAACTTGTTATAATACTTTTTTTCTTTCGTATTATAAGGCTTCTCCATTAAAACTTGTTTGCGTATAAAACTTTCTCCAATTATCCGACTCTACCTGTCTTTTCCATGTTATAACATTTTTTTTGTTAAACCAAAACCATTAATTTTCAAGATTTTGGCCCACCACTTTCTATATAACTCTACCAAAAAGGAACACAAATTACACAAAGTCTCATTTTCATTCCAAACGCATTTTCTTCTCATCAAATATACCTGCTTTTGAGGTACATTTCAAGTAAATTTTTGCGGTTCCATTTCTGTTTTTCCAACAACTTTGTATTTCTGTGCTAGCAAATAACTCATTGTTTTTCATGTCATATCATCATGAAACATTGCATTTACATGCATGATACACAGTGTCGTACCTTGGATTATGTGGATTTGATTGGATTATATAAGTGTTGTTGTGTGCTAAGTCTCACATCGGGTGCTTACTAGTCGAAATGGGCTAATTAATATATGATTATTACGAGGAGCTCTAGTTCTAAATTTACTAGTTCTTTTGGAGTTCCCGGTAATCAATTATATGGCCTAGTCTGCATACACTCGCACAACACACTTTTCCAATCCAATCCACATATGGGGTATCACACACAAGTTCCTTAACTAGTAATTTGCTTATGTAATGAAATTCAATATTGCTTTATGGCAATTGTGTTGGTCAGGTTTTGGATCAAGAAGGGTGTTTTCTGATGGAGAGTGTTAGTAACAGTTCCTCTCAGCTTAATGTAAAACAATATGAACCGACTCTGGTTGCTCCAGCAGAGGAAACAGAGAAGGGTCTTTACTTCCTCACAAACCTTGATCAGAACATTGCAGTTATAGTTCGCACTATTTACTGTTTTAAGTCAGAGTCTAAAGGCAATGAGGATGCTGTGAAAATCATTAAGGATGCCTTGTCTAAGGTTCTTGTTCCCTACTACCCAGTTGCGGGCCGGTTAACAATCAGTACAGAAGGAAAGCTGATAGTGGATTGCACAGGGGAGGGTGCTGTTTTTGTTGAGGCTGAAGCAGACTGTACAATAGAGGAAATAGGCGACAC